>NC_040041.1:6607631-6631834 GCF_003713205.1 Coffea eugenioides
TTCCCCTTACACCTTGCAATACTCTTGACCAAACGGCTATGATGGGTACTACACCGTCTTTTGGACTTTTAAGACTCCAAAATAGGGTATCTCTCTCAAAGTTTCCGATTATTTGGATTAAATCTAGTGTAGGTTGTACTAATTTCTACTCTATGTTTCCCTTTCCTCTTAATAATAAGATGACTAGAAAGATTAACCTCTTTGCAAAAAATGTTTCAGACTGAATATAAAATGCTTTTTGTAATTTACAGGTTATGAAAGCATCGTACTCAACAATGGTTTGAGACTGGTGCTTTTATAGGCTTGTTGTTCGGATTTGAAATCCGGACTTGTGTTTCCTAATTATTTTTGCGAATTTCAACTTGGTTGGAATCCGGTGTCTAGTCTATGAGGCCGACAGTGGTCTAATTTTTTAAAATGCTATGTCAAAAAGCTATATGGCCGATAATGGCCAAAATTTTCAAAAAGCTAAAGGCTATATGGCCTACAATGGCTAAAATTTTCAAAAAGCCTACAATGGCCAAAATTTTCAAAAAGCTAAAGGCTATATGGCTGACAATGGCCAAAATTTATGAGCCCGACATCTTTTCAGTGCTTTCATTTACAATTGTAAGGTATGTACAATAATGTGTCCGAATCCTATCATCCTTCCATCATATTTTCGATGTTGTGGAGTTCTTCTGGTCTCATTGTTTGCCAATAATGATCATTATCTTCTTGTCCTTCTTCAATTTCTCCTTCAATTTCTTCCGGCAGAGCTCTTTTTCCCATGTAATCATTTAAGTATTGCTGGAATAGTTCTGGATAAGTTGTTTGAACTATAAAGTCTTTTTCCAGATTATATCAGTAGGGAGTGTAGATCTTCTGAATTTTATTTTCTGCTGCCAATCTGAAGTATGACCATCCGGATTTAAAATGTCTATAGGCTAAGTGCATAGCCTTTGAATTTCGGAGTTGTTCTTCTAGTGTTAAAGGACATTCTGCTATTATTATCCTTGTTGCTGCTGGTGGAGTTGGATAAACATTGTTAACTTGAATTTTTATTCTATGAATTGTTGGTTCTAAATCAATGAGTCTAATCCATTCTGCTGATTTAATTTTTACTTGAATCCATTGTCCATAATTTAGCATTTGTCTACAAAAATATGCTAAACTTGTTCCTAGTTGATATGAGTCATCTGGATCAGAAATCCAAAATTTTTTTAAGAATCCACAATCCATTAAGAACTGTGGTGTAAGAATTATTCTTTCTTGATTGACCATGAGGGCTACTGGAGTATATCTGTGTAGTTTAATGGATGTTCTGAGTATGAGAAAATCAAGTGTATGTACACAATAGTTTCTGTATTTCTGGTGGTCACAAGATTCTGGATTATTTGGGCATTTTTTATGTGGGTTGATCCAGTAAGATGGGCTGATGTTGAGGCTGTAGTTGGTATTAGGTTTGGTTGCTATTTCTTTGAAGTATTTTTGTATTGTTTCTAATTTTGCTAAGTGCTGGGCTTGCTCTTTTTGGCTGATAATTTCTATGATGGATAAAGAAAAGTTTCGTAATAAAGAATAAAGCCTACAAAACTTTGACTTAAGAACTCAAGATTCTATTTGAGATGGGTGGTTCTTTTATAAAATTCTGTTTGCTGGGGGTCGGATGAAGAACAGGCCATTGTATACTGTATGAGACAGTTTCCTTGTAACTCCTCTATTTCAGAATTCGCTGAGATTATGATATACTTATGTGATCGAATATTATTACACATTTCTTGAGCTCCCTGTCATGAGAATTGAGCTTTTTCTTTTTAAAGTTTTTATTTTTTCTTCTCAGATTTAGATTTAAGATTTAAGCTTCTAATTGCTTCTTCTATAACCTTACAATGTCTACAAAATTGAATGCTATGAGTATTATCATATGTTACTGAATCAGAATAACCTCTACCACTATTGCTGCTACTAGGGGCTTCTGTACAAGATTGCACTGGCACCCTCATGCTATCCATACTAGCTTTGCTATCTACATGAAAATTGATGCCAATATTTTTTCTAACAAAATCCAAGGCTTCATGAATGTTATGAAAAGCTTTCTACAAAGGATTTTGAAAATCTTTAATTTGTTCTACTACTGAAATCCATTTGGAATAAATTCCAGGTGTCTTACCCCGAACTACTGCATAATATGAAAAACTTTGTTTTGGTAGATTACGGAAATAAAATACTAAAATATTTAAATTTTTAATTCTATCAGAATTACTTCTACTATTCCAGAGGTTATCTAAGATATCATGTTGGATTTCTTTTAAATTACCTTCCTCACAACTGAAAAAATGTAAATTAGATCCTTTAGGATACTTGTTAAATTTCCATTGGCCAATTTATACTTTGGGTAGCTGCCATGCCATCTTCTAAAAGATCAAAAGAATTGTTAAATAGACGGGATAAAAAATCTGCTAAGTTATTATCTTTACCCTTAATATGTTCGAACTTAACTTTATATCCATTACCTATAATGCTGTCTACAAAAGTTAACCATCTTCGAGTAGAACTTCTTTTTTCATTGTGTTTATCAAAAAACTTTTTATTGTCACGCAGTCTGTTCTAATAGTAATTTCTGGTTTGTTAAGTATAAAAAGTCTAAAGCTGTCTAAACTATATTTTACTGCTAACAATTCATTTTCTATGCTGCTTCTGTTACCTTTTTCCTTATATTTGCCACTGGCATATCTACAAATTTGTTCACTATTTTTGCTACTATATTTATTTGGTTTTGCAAAAAGAACTGCTCCATCCTATACTACTGCCATCACATTCAATTATTAAATAATCTGTATCTAAAGGTAATTTTAAATCTGTTAGTTTACTTACTATTTGTTTTATTGCTTGGACCGATTTTATATCTTCTTTATTAAAAATTTTTTGTCCTTTTAAAGATGTTTTGTTGTATAATGGTGCTACTAAATTATTTAAATTTTTTATAAAAGGTCTGGCATAGTTTAGTAGTCCTAAAAATTGTTGTAATTTCTTTGTTTCTTCTATTTTATCTGGAAATTCTAATACCTTTTTACAAATATGTGGTTGTAATTTTATTTTTCCTTGTCCTATTTCTGTTCCTAAAAATTCTATATTTTTCCTAAAAAATTGTGCCTTATTATTACTAATTATTATTCCATGTCTAATAAATTCTGCGAAAACTAACTTTAGGTGTCCAACATGTTCTTCTTTTTTTTTTGAAAATACTAATATATCATCTACGTATACTATGACAAATTCTTTATATTTGTTAAAAATATTATCCATTTTTCTTTGAAATATTGCCGGTGCATTTTTTAGTCCGAAAGGCATTACTAACCATTCAAAATGTCCTAAGGGGCATGTAAAAGCTGTCCATTCTATACTATCTGTGTGCATTCTTACTTGCCAAAATCCTGATTTACAATCAAATTTGCTAAAAATATATCTATACTGAATTCTATTTATTAGCTCATTTTTATCTGGTATATCATAACTATCCTCTTTATAAGATATCTGGTACCAATAATAATATACCAGGCTAATATAGATGTGGTATTAACAAAGAAATTAGTATCTCATAACCTGTAGAGATTAGTATCTCATACAGAGCTTGCCGTCTCATAAGAAGAAAGTAGACAATTATTCATGCTTTACGAGACGGGATAAGTCATGCCATAATTAATTGGACACTTATTGTTTGGATTGTGATGTTCTATAGAAAAATTTTTACGTTTTTCATAAATACGTTTCTCAGTTATCTTTTTATCTCACATACATTAAATCATTATAGTATATATATATATATTTTTACAAAAAGTCCTAAAAATAGCAATCCAAACGGGTCAGGATTTCTCATTTCATCTAAAATAATTATTTTAAGGGTTAAAAACATAAAAGCCCCCTGTGGTATAGTTATTACACATAAAAACCCCTCGTAGTTTCAAATCATGCCTATCGGTACCCCATGGTTTGAAAGAAAGTGCATTTTCGACGGAAATCGTTAATGAAAACGGAGGTCAGTGAAAAGACATAAATGCCCTAACGATATAAGCGAAAAATTGCTGAAGGAATTAGTCAGTTTGGCTGTTTCGGAGCAAATGAAGAGACAGAACGATCGAAGAGAGAAACAAAGAAGAAGAAAAAGCCCTAGAGAGAGAGAGACCTTGCTGTCTCCTAATTTATTTGAGCATCAACTGGGCCGCGCAAGTGGCCGTCTGTCCATTTTATTCAGCTAGGAGAACTGCACAGTAAATATTCCGGCATTCTACATCAAGTCTGAGGATTTTGGAGGGAAAGTTGGGAAACTGTTGAAATGGTATAATAATATGTAGACCCCATAATTAGCCGGTCCGATTTCTGGAAATCTTTTCCTCAAAGGTGGTCAGGAAAATACTTCAGTACATCCAAGAGATTCATTTTTTTCTGTAATTTCAAGGACTTGAATGGGAGACAATGGGGTTGGAGAAGGATTGTCTTAGGCCCGCGAGAAGATTATCCCATCGGTGGCGCTTGTGAGAATTCGGAGATATGCTGCACGTTCAGGGCGGGCGGGTCGTCGACTTCTTATTCCATTCGGGTGAGGGATGCGGGTTGCCGGGCGTACCGGGCTTTTGTCAACTTGGATTACTCGTTGCCCATGAGTAGGTGGCCGCAGCCTGGCCTGGAGTTGCAGTGGGTTTCGCCAAGTGAACCCATTTGCCGGAACCAAACGGATTGTGACTCGGAATCCACCTGTGGACCCGACCCAAATTCGAACAGTGGGGTCCGGAGGTGCTTCTGTAACTCCGGCTTGCACTGGGATGCGATCGCTGGATTTTGTTCCAAGGGTAAGAAAGAAAGTCGACTTCTTGTTTCTCCTCTGCAGGAAACTTGGAGTATTAGTTTACTAGTATGAAATCATACTTCGGTCCCTTCCTTCCAAAAGGAAAAGTTATGTTATGCTAGTTGTGTTGAGAATCATTGGGTCCACGATGCATCAGATTATGAGCATCCGTACAATTCAGAGCCTTTTTTTTTTTTGCAAAGGGAATTCCAAATGGTTAAAGGTTTTACCTTTTGAAACTTGCACTTAAGGAGGCACAAGCCTGCAGATTTTCCTCCTGAGGCACGAGAGCTTGAAGAAACCTTCGGTCAAAGAAGCTGGGTTTCTCCAAAGTCCGAAGAAGCTGATTGGCTTGAAGTTTTAATAAGTTGTCAAGGGCACAAAAGGAATATCAGCTCAAACTTTGAGTTAAAAAACCATTTTCCGAAGCAACCGCGCTCTTTTTCAGCGCGTGGTTCATAATCGCGTTTTCATTAACGATTTCCGTCGAAAATGCACTTTCTTTCAAATCATGGGGTACCGATAGGCATGATTTGAAACCACGAGGGATTTTTATGTGTAATAGCTATACCACATGGGGTTTTTATGTTTTTAACCCTTATTTTAAATTTGATTAGTATAGGATTATTCATCAAATAATACGAGGGTAATTCTTACATGAATTTGTTGACAACAGATGGGGATGCATGCTAATAAATTCGTAAATTACAGCCCCATCCCTTAAATCCCAGAAAGTACACGCCAAAAGATCTCACATCAATGGCCATTTGTTGGAGACAATCGCCAAATCTGCATGGTCCTCCTTTTCCTCATTTCCTATGTACTTTAATACTAAATTTAAAACCCAAGTCCAACTTTATTTTTAAGAGGATAAGGTTCTATCCAACCACGAAACTTTTAGGCCCTTAAAACATCTCCATTACTATATAAATAGTTGCCATGAAAAGTTGCATGTCTTAGCATATTTATAGTGGTACATAATAAACTTATAGATACTTAAAGATAATCTACATATTGACACGGATGGTGTAATGTAAGTGTTTTTAAGAATTTGCACAAAGGTCTGTCTAACGAATACTTACCAGACATTCATTAAAATAGGGCTCAGGTATTAATATCTCGACCAAGCAAAATTAAATAGGAAAAATGTATAAAAAGTAAGACGGTAGTTGTTACGAGTATGTACCTTTACATAATATATTGATTGAGAACGATTTAGGTGTATAAATAAATGCCCATTTAACGCCTGTCGGGAAAATACTAATTTGAAATTTTGACAACACACAAAATCTTTTTTCTTGCTGTTTCTAGTACTGCATAGAATGCTTGAGATTCAATAGCCATTGCATCTTCTAGTAGTTGATAGGAGCGTGGTGGTGTTACTTGTCAGATACTAGGAGGTTGAATCTTGGCACATTTACAACCAATACTGCAAACTTCACTTGTCACCCCAAATAATTGTACTAGTGTCACTAATTGCTTTGTCTACCTTGTTTCCATGTCTTAATTGTTCCTCCTCGTACTACCTTTACATTCACTGATTAAATGCACCTACTTCCGTTTGCAATTGACTTTGCAATTTGTGATTCTTTTTTCTCACGTAATTGATCAATTGGAGTTGATTTGATGTATCACTGCTATTAATAGAAGGCAAAATGAATAAAACTAATCATGCAAGTATATTAAAGAGAATGATGTTACTCAAGTTCAATAACTTAAGCAATCAAGACTAGAAAGAAATTTAGATTTCTTAATTTCATTCTTGTTAGTAACAATTACCAACTTAGTTACCACCTATATTGCTAAAAGAAAAGACCTTTTATTTTCTTCTTCTAGATTTCTAGATTTAAGCTTCTAATTGCTTCTTCCATAACCTTACAATGTCTACAAAATTGAATGCTATGAGTATTATCATATGCTACTGAATCAGAATAACTTCTACCACTACTGCTGCTACTAGGGGCTTCTGTACAAGATTGCACTGGCACCCTCATGCTATCCATACTAGCTTTGCTATCTACATGAAAACTGATGCCAATATTTTTTCTAGCAAAATCCAAGGCTTCATGGATGCTATGAAAAGCTTTCCACAAATGATTTTGAAAATCTTTAATTTGTTCTACTACTGAAATCCATTTGGAATAAATTTCAGGTGTCTTACCCCGAACTACTGCATAATATGAAAAACTTTATTTTGGTAGATTACTGAAATAAAATGCTAAAATATTTAAATTTTTAATTCTATCAGAATTACTTCTACTATTCCAGAGGTTATCTAAGATATCCTGCTGGATTTCTTCTAAATTACTTTCCTCACAGCTGAAAAAATATAAATTGGATCCTTTAGGATACTTGTTAAGTTCCCATTGGCCAATTTGTATTTTGGGTAGCTGCCGTGCCATCTGCTAAAAGATCAAAAAGGTATAATTTCTGTAACCTCTATCAAGTACCGAGTACTCATATAATTTTAATTTCTGCATATAAACTCTGTATGAATTTTGAACTACCTTTTCAGTTCACAACGACTCAAGAAAATTCATATAGAATAGCATTAGCTACTCTTAAACAATCAGATACATATTATTATTTTGATAAAATTTTAGAAGATCTAGAAACGTCATATCAGTGTTTAGCATATATACAAATAGAAGAATCTAGATTAATAAAAGTAGCACATCCTTCTGTTTTTGTATTTTTCCTTTTCTTCTAATTTTTGTCTTTCTATAGATTTTAATTCAGAGTATCTGTGCCAAAGTAAATCTACTTTTGCTTGTCTAATATTTCTGAGAAATGATACGGGATGGTGATGTGCTACTTTTACTAATCTAGATTCTTCTATTTGTATATATGCTAAACACTGATCTGACGTTTCTAAATCTTCTAAAATTTTATCAAAATAATAATATGTATCTGATTGTTTAAGAGTTGCTAATGCTATTCTATATGAATTTTCTTGAGTAGTTGTGAACTAAAACAGTAGTTCAAAATTCATACAGAGTTTATTTGCAGAAATTATAAAGTATATGAGTTTTAAAAATTATATGAGTACTCGGTACTTGATAGAGGTTACAGAAATTATACCTTCCTTGCTTTTATTCCAAAGTTTCCTTCTGATGCTATGAGAGTTGGAATCCTATTTTGGAGGTTTGCCTCACCAAATCTTCCCCTTACACCTTGCAGTACTCTTGACCAAACGGCTATGATGGGTACTACATCATTTTTTGGACTTTTAAGACTCCAAAATAAGGTATCTCTCTCAAAGTTTCCGATTATTTGGATTAAATCTAGGGTAGGCTGTATTAATTTCTATTCTATGTTTCCCTTTCCTCTCAATAATAAGATGACTAGAAAGATTAAGCTTTGTAAAAAGTGTTTTGGACTGAATATAGAATGCTTTGTAATTTACAGGTTATGAATAATAATTACCGTTGTTGATTTAATAAGCATAGGGTTATGAAAGAATTAAAACAATAAGCATATATATGTAGTATTAACAAGTAAGATATTACTTGTAAATTACAAAGCATTCTATATAATCATAAACATATATGATTTACAAATAATGCTGAAGTATTATAGTGTAAAGTATTTTGATTATTTTGGTAATTACCAGTTATTTACAAAGCATTCTATATTTGTAGTACAATAAGCTTAACTTATATATAAATCTGAGATTATAACAAAGCATTGTAGTAATATACAAAGCATTGTAGTAAATTCTTGGTTATTACACAGCATTAGCAACTCTGATACCAAAATTATTGTTAAAATTAATAACAAAATATTAGAAGAAATTAGTCAAAAATCAAAAGAATTAAAACAATCTTATAATCAGGTAGAAATACTATTACATAAAATAGAAAAAATAATTTTGAGTTAATATATGAGTAGTACTAATAAACCACAAAAATTTTAAAATGACAAGTAGGAGATCATTTACAGGACCCAGTAGAACAGTTAATGAAAATACACAAATAGGAACTAGTGTATTAAACATAGGAAGACAGTTAAGAAGAAATAGGAACATGCATTTAGAAGAGGCAATAGATATAGATAGAGATTTAGAAATATACAGAAATAATGAAATAAATTTATTAAATCCGAGAACTTTATATTCAGTAGGATTTCTTAGAAGTAATACAGGATTATTTAGACAAACTAGAGAAGAACCAATAAGTGCATTAACAAATCCAGTAAATCTAAGAATAATAACACAGCAAAGTATAAATCAAATCAGAAGACAATATACATATATGCATATAGGGTTAATAGTTATAGGAATAAAGGGCTTAACAAGAAAAGGATTAGGAAAAAAGGTATTATTAGCAATATTAGATAAAAGACATAAAACAGTAGAAGATGCATTAATAGCCTGTATAGAAGTAGATATGAACCAAAATGGAGGAATATTTTATTGTAGTCCAGATTTTATGGTAATCTTAGAAGATATTAAAAATTTAGAAATAGGCATACAAACTAAAAGATATGAAAATTTTCAAGGAGATAACTTAACAATAAGCATAGGAATTTATAGGAAGATTAACAAATAGCAGTAAAACCAAATACAAGGTAGATATTAAACCAATAGTAGAGGCTATGGCTAGTAAGGGAATAAAATTAAGGGTTAAAAACAAAAAAGCCCCCTGTGATAAACCTAATACACAGAAAAGCCCCCCATGGTTTCAAAATATACAACACGACCCCTCATGCTTTGAACTAAATTGTAAAGGTGACGGAATCCGTTAAACTTAACGGAAATGACATATTGGAACCTAAAAAAATTTTTTTATACCTAATTTTTTATCAAATATACCTATTCTACCCCTTAACTCTCAATTCTCTCTACTTAGAAAATAAAATAAATGATTTTTTGAGCTATTTTTTTGTTGAATTATATCAGGGTATTTTGGTCATTTTGACCATTTCCGTTAAGTTTAACGGATTCCGTCACCTTTACAATTTAGTTCAAAGCATGAGGGGTTGTGTTGTATATTTTGAAACCATGGGGGGCTTTTCTGTGTATTAGGTTTATCACAGGGGGCTTTTTTATTTTTTACCCTAAAATTAATAAGACCAATAGAAGTAAGTTCAGAAAATTTGGCAGGAGAAGAATGGAAATTAGTAAATTTATAGAAGAAAATAATCCAATCATACCAAAAGAAAGTATAATATATAAAAATAGTAAAGGAAAAACAAGTCTTAGGTTCTATAATTATGAATCAACATCTTTAGGAACAGAAAATGAAGAAGTAGAAAGATCAGATACATAATTAGATCTAGTAGAAATAAATTTGATAGAAGAAGAACTTGTAGAACTAGAACATAAAATTATTTATCCAGCAGAATTAAATATGATTTTAACAGAAATAGAATTATTTGATTTAGAAAGAAAATTAGAATCAAACGGACAAATAGCTTTAGATGAAATTTTATATTATGATTATATAGGAAATATTAGAGTTAAAAAAGAAGAAGATGATATTGAAATAGTTAGTATAACATCATATAGAGAATTAATGGAACAAAGCAGTGGAAGCAGCCAACCAACAAATATGCAAACTGACACTAGCCAAGAAGGGAATGTTAGAACATATGAACCAGGACAACCACCTAGAATAATATATAATGAATATAGAGAACTAGAAGAAAAATATAACCCTAGAGGAAAAAGAAGACCATTAGAATTAGAAATAAAAGAAAATTCAGTAGATGAAGGCAAGACTTTAATGTTAACATCCTATGACCCCCAAATGATAGAAGATGTAATAGGTAGCTGGAAAGCAAGAGTAGTTAGGAATTATATACAAAAAGGGTTTGATCATAATGTAACATAAATGTATATGTATTTAGAAACATTTCTAGGAGGAGTAGCAAGAGCAGCTTGGGAAGCATTCAAACAAAAATTCTCAGATAGATTACAATAAGACCAGGCGCATGGAGTAAATCCCATGAATTTTGTTAATAGAGTAGAAGGAATTCTTTTAGCAACAAGTCCAAATAGAGGAGGAGTTCTGACACAAATAGAATCAATAAAAAAAATAGAATAATTATCTATTAGAAATTGGAAATATATTAAACCATTTTTACAAGATTTCTTATATCATAGCTGTTTAGCAGGATGTTTTTATGATGCAGGAATTATAGAAAAATTATTTGCTAAATTACCAGACGATCTAGGAAAGAAAATATATACTTTATATAAAGCAACACCTATGGAACCAACATTAAAAAATGTAAGTACAGCTGTAAGATTCATAATTAATAGGTTAGTACAGGAATATACATTTATTAAAATACAAAAACAATTAAAAGGAGAATATAGTTTTTCGTTCAGAAATATATACACCACAAAAATATGGAGAAAGAGAAAAAGAAAAAAGAAAATATAGAAAACCTTATAAAAATTATAAAAAGTACCCAGAAAACAGTATTATCTTAGGAAGAGCAAAGCTAGAAAACCATTTCTTAAAAAGGAACATCATGTTAGAAGATATAGACCAGAACGTACCTATGGGAATAGATTATCTTGTTTTATTTGTAAACAACCTAATCATTTAGCAACTAATTGCCCAAATAAACATAATTCTTTTAACAGAGAAGCTCATTTAGTAGAATTATTTTCAGAAGATCTAATAGAAATAGATGACAATATATTAGAAACAGAAAGCATTTATAGTATAGTATCAGAGGACATAGATTTAACAGATTTTATAGAACAAGAAGATACAGGATTTATAAATGAAATCTTAGAAAAATCGGAAAATAGAACTATTATGGATAACATATACCTAGAAGAAATAAAATAAGATTTTAAAAAATTAGACAATTTAGATTTAGTAGAAGTAGAATGTACCCATAAATGGGAACATAGAAAAGGTAATTATAGTAAAGCTTGTTATAATTTTAATAGATACCCAGCAATAGAATTAAGATTCCAGTGTTAATTATGTTATACAGAAGGATGTAAATTTTGCCTAGATAAATTAGCACAAATATACGTTTTATTAGAGCCAGTTAAAAAGGATAAAACTGAAAATATTGTGCCCTTAAAACATTACCTAGAAAGATGAATAAGAATTTTAGAAAATAAAATAGAACAATTAGAGCAAAAAATAGAAAAATTTGATAAAGGAAAATCAATAGAAAGGGATGTATATATAGAAAATGCTGATATAGAAATTTTTCCAGAATTAATAAGACATAATTATGATTCTGAATTATTACAAGCAGGAATACCAACAGTAACTTCCATTGAAATAAAAACTAGAATAATAATAGGAAATTTTGATACAGAAGTTTTAGCAATAGTAGATACAGGAGCAAGTGATATAGTTATCCAACAAGAACTAATACCAGAAAAATATTATGAAAAAGCATATAATATTAGAACTGCAAGACAAATGGATGGTAGTACTTATACCTATGACACTGCAATTCATAATAGTCTCTTATTTTTTGAAATAGATAATAATCACTGCACACCACCTTATCCAGTAGAAGAAATATATGTTAGAAATTTTCCTTATCAAATGATTTTAGGACTAGCCTTTATACTACAATCATATCATGGCATGATTATTACAAGGACAGGGTTAACATTCTTAAGAGACCATACTTTACCTTATAACACGTTCATTACACCAGGAATACGGAAAGACAATAAAAATATAGAAAATCATAATTGTAAATATAAAAGAGCAAAAGATTGCAAATGTAACCACATAGAAACTATAGAAGAAATAGAAGAATTTAATAATATGGAAACTATAGAAAGCATATGAGAAGATTTTAATGAAATAGAAATAAGTTTAGACCTTTTACAAAATGAGAAAATCTATAATATATTAGAAATAGGACACACAGATATAGACCAATTAATAAGTAAGTTAGAAAAACTAGAAATTTTTGGAGAAAACCCAACCATTCATTGGGAAAAAGATAAAACAGAATGTAAGTTAGAAATTTTAAACTCAAATTTAAAAATTAGTACAACAAAAATAGAAACTAGTAATGAAGACATAAAAGAATTTGAAATGCATATAGGAGATTTAAATAAATTAAAAATAATCAGAAGAAGTACCAGTCCATATAGAAGTGCAGCATTCATAGTTAGAAAACATAGTGAAATAGTCAGAGGAAAAAGTAGAATGGTAATAAATTATAAAAGGTTAAATGATAATACTAAAGAGGATAGTTATGATATACCAGATAAAAATGAGCTAATAAATAGAATTCAGTATAGATATATTTTTAGCAAATTTGATTGTAAATCAGGATTTTGACAAGTAAAAATGCACACAGATAGTATATAATGGACAACTTTTACATGTCCTTTAGGACATTTTGAATGGTTAGTAATGCCTTTTGGACTAAAAAATGCACCGGCAATATTCCAAAGAAAAATGAATAATATTTTTAACAAATATAAAGAATTTGTCATAGTATACATAGATGATATATTAGTATTTTCAAAAAATAAAGAAGAACATGTTGGACACCTAAAGTTAGTTTTCGCAGAATTTATTAGACATGGAATAATAATTAGTAATAATAAGGCACAATTTTTTAGGAAAAATATAGAATTTTTAGGAACAGAAATAGGACAAGGAAAAATAAAATTACAACCACATATTTGTAAAAAGGTATTAGAATTTCCAGATAAAATAGAAGAAACAAAGAAATTACAACAATTTTTAGGACTACTAAACTATGCCAGACCTTTTATAGAGTTTTTGGCTAAAATAATCTACTTTTGAAAAAATAATCCCAAAGTAATGCTCTTTCAGTTTTTATTCCCTTATTAATCTAGTTATTGCCATGTAGACTCCCCACGAAAGGAAAAAAATAACTTGTAAATCTTTTGTTTATATATTACGCAGTCTTTCTTTATTTAGTGCTTTAAGGACATTCTGTAAACAAATTAAAAAAGGAAAGTGGATCCATAATTAGTATTTTAAAATTGTTGATCACCCTCCAAATTGCAATGATTTTGCTGAAGAACCTTTTTTTTTTTTTTTTGCTGCCATTATTCCTTCCTAGCTTTATTCTTGATTATTATATTACAAGTTCCTTTCTTTTTTTCTTGTTACTTGCAATTTTATATATCGTAGCCTCCTAACTTTGTAAATTTTAAGAAGTTTGCAAAAACACAAATTGTTTGAAGTACGAGTAAACATTTCAAGATACATAATAATCATAGTTTACGTGAACTATAAAAATTCCACTATAAGGGGAAAGAAAATTCGAAAAAAAATTCTCTTGCATTTTTTGACTTATCAAAAGAGAATACATTCCAAAAAATAGGAGAAAGAAAATATAACTAGATCAGTGTTAGTATCAAAATTAGTACGCTACATGAGCCAATCTAATGTGAGAAATACTAATTAACTCAATAATAGATAGAGAAATATTTTTATTTATCTTTAAGATTGTACATAAGTAGCAAAATTTGAACTATTGAAAAGGTATTAAAAATCTATTGATGTGGATTGTACCTCTTAATATAAGATGGAAATGTGAATACTTTCCATACTGAAAGTCCACATGGCAACAAGTAGATTAATAAGGGAATATATTTTGAAAGTGCATTAGTTTGGGAATAGTTTTTAAGAATGAGGTTATTGTGGAAATAAACTCCCTTTTATAAACCATTATACAACAAAACATATTTAAAAGGACAAAAATTTTTAATAAAGAAGATATAAAATCGGTCCAAACAATAAAACAAATACTAAATAAACTAACAGATTTAAAATTACCTTTAGATACATATTATTTAATAATTGAATGTGATAGCAGTAGTATAGGATGGGGAGCAGTTCTTTTTGCAAAACCAAATAAATATAGTAGCAAAAATAGTGAACAAATTTGTAGATATGCCAGTGACAAATATAAGGAAAAGGTAACAGAAGCAGCATAGACAATAAATTGTTAGCAGTAAAATATAGTTTAGACAACTTTAGACTTTTTATACTTAACAAACCAGAAATTACGGTTAGAACAGACTGCGAGGTAATAAAAATTTTTTTTGATAAACACAATGAAAAAAGAAGTTCTACTAGAAGATGGTTAAATTTTATAGACAGCATTATAGGTAATGGATATAAAGTTAAGTTCGAACATATTAAGGATAAAGATAATAACTTAGCAGATTTTTTATCCCGTCTATTTAACAATTCTTTTGATCTTTTAGCAGATGGCACGGCAGCTACCCAAAGTACAAATTGGCCAATGGGAACTTAACAAGTATCCTAAAGGATCCAATTTACATTTTTTCAGCTGTGAGGAAGGTAATTTAGAAGAAATCCAGCAGGATATCTTAGATAACCTCTAGAATAGTAGAAGTAATTCTGATAGAATTAAAAATTTAAATATTTTAGCATTTTATTTCAGTAATCTGCCAAAACAAAGTTTTTCATATTATGCAGTAGTTCGGGGTAAGATAACTGGAATTTATTCCAAATGGATTTCAGTAGTAGAACAAATTAAAGATTTTCAAAATCCTTTGTGGAAAGCTTTTCATAGCATCCATGAAGCCTTGGATTTTGCTAGAAAAAATATTGGCATCAATTTTCATGTAAATAGCAAAGCTAGTATGGATAGCATGAGGGTGCCAGTGCAATCTTGTACAGAAGCCCCTAGTATCAGCAATAGTGGTAGAAGTTATTCTGATTCAGTAGCATATGATAATACTCATAGCATTCAATTTTGTAGATATTGTAAGGTTATGGAAGAAGCAATTAGAAGCTTAAATCTTAAATCTAGAAATCTAGAAGAAGAAAATAAAAATTTAAAAGAAAAAGCTCATTCTCTGACAGGGAAGCTCAAAGAAATGTGTAAAATATCTGGATCACAAAGTGATACAATAATTTCACAAATTTCTGAAATAGGGGAGCTACAAGGAAGACTGTCTCATATAGTATCACAAATGGCCAGTTCTTCATCTGGCCCAGCAAAAGAGATTTTTATAGAAAAACAACCCATTTCAAATAGACCCTTTGAGTTTCTTAAGCCCAGAATGTTTTTTAGGCCTTATTCTTTATTAGAATCTTTCCCTTTATCCATCATAGAAATTATCAGCCAAAAAGTACAAGCCCAGCACTTAGCAAAATTAGAAACAATACAAAAATATTTCAAAGAAATAGCAACCAAACCCAATACCAACTACAGCCTTAACATCAGCCCATCTTACTGGATCAACCCACATAAAAAATGCCCAAATAATCCAAAACCTTGTGACCACCAGAAATACAGAAACCATTGTGTACATACACTTGATTTTCTCATTCTCAGAACATCCATTAAACTACACAGATATACTCCAGTAGCCCTTATGGTCAATCAAGAAAGAACAATTCTTACACCACAGTTCTTAATGGATTGTGGATTCTTAAAAGAATTTTGGATTTCTGATCCAGATGACTCATATCAGCTAGGAACAAGCTTAGCATATTTTTGTAGACAAATGCTAAATTATGGACAATGGGTTCAAGTAAAAATTAAATCAGCACCAGCAGAATGGATTGGACTCATTGATTTAGAACCAACAATTCATAGAATAAAGATTCAAGTTAGCAATGTTTATCCAACTCCACCAGCAGCAGCAAGGATAATAATAGCATAATGTCCTTTAACACTAGAAGAACAACTTCGGATTTCAAAGGCTATGCACTTAGCCTATAGACATTTTAAATCCGGATGGTCATACTTTAGATTGGCAGCAGAAAACAAAATTCAAAAAATCTACATTCCCTACCGATATAATCTGGAAAAAGACTTTATAGTTTAAACAACTTATCCAGAACTATTCCAGCAGTACTTAAATGATTATATGGGAGAAAGAGCTCAGTCGGAAGAAATTGAAGGAGAAATTGAAGAAGGACAAGAAGATAATGATCATTATTGGCAAACAATGGGACCAGAAGAACTCCACAACCTCGAAAATATGATGGAAGGATGATAGGACCCGGACACATTATTGTACATACCTTACAATTGTAAATGAAAGCACTGAAAAGATACTGGTCTCATAAATCTTGGTCATTGTCAGCCATATAGCCTTTAGCTTTTTGAAAATTTTGGCCATTGTAGGCTTTTTGAAAATTTTAGCCATTGTAGGCCATATAGCCTTTAACTTTTTGAAAATTTTATAGTTTTTTGAAAATTTAGGCCACTGTCGGCCTCATAGACTAGACACCGGATTCCAATCAAGTTGAAATCCGCAAAAATAAGTAGGAAACACAAGTCCGGATTTCAAATCCGAACAACAAACTTATAAAAGCACCAGTCTCAAACCATTGTTGAGTACGATGCTTTTATAACCTGTAAATTACAAAGCATTCTATATTCAGTCCAAAACACTTTTTACAAAGGTTAATCTTTCTAGTCATCTTATTATTGAGAGGAAAGGGAAACATAGAATAGAAATTAGTACAACCTACCCTAGATTTAATCCAAATAACCGAAAATTTTGAGAGAGATACCCTATTTTGGAGTCTTAAAAGTCCAAAAGACGGTGTAGTACCTATCATAGCCGTTTGGTCAAGAGTACTGCAAGGCGTAAGGGGAAGATCTGGTGAGGCAAACCTCCAAAAACAGGATTCCAACTCTCATAGCATCAAAAGAAAACTTTGGAATAAAATCAAGGAAGGTATAATTTCTGTAACCTCTATCAAGTACCGAGTACTCATATAATTTTTAAAACTCATATACTTTATAATTTCTGCATATAAACTCTGTATGAATTTTGAACTACCTTTTCAGTTCACAACTACTCAAGAAAATTCATATAGAATAGCATTAGCAACTCTTAAACAATCAGATACATATTATTATTTTGATAAAATTTTAGAAGATCTAGAAACGTCAGATCAGTGTTTAGCATATATAAAATAGAAAAATCTAGATTAATAAAAGTAGCACATCACCATCCCGCATCATTTCTCAGAAATATTATACAAGCAAAAGTAGATTTACTTTGGCACAGATACTCTGAATTAAAATCTATAGAAAGGCAAAAATTAGAAGAAAAGGAAAAATATAAAAACAGAAGGAATTCCTGTAATAAGATCTGTAGAATATCTGATTAAGCAATATAGGTCTTTAACTGGAGCCTAATAGTCCAGCCATTCTGGGAGTTTGGTACCAGATAAGTTTTACATTATAATTATAATTACATATTTTATTATAATATTAGTATAATTATATAATATATTTATAATAATAAGTATATTTATATTTATAATAATTATATACACATATATAATATATTATATAATTATTATATTATAATTATTTAATTAAATATAATTATATTTATATAATAGATATTATAAATTTATTAATATTATATAATAATATATTTATATTATATAATAATATATTTATATTATTTATAAATATATTTATAAATGTATATTATATGTGCATATAATTATAATATATATGTGCATAGAATATAATAATTATATATTTATATTTATATTTATTATTATAAATATAATAATAATAATATTTGATATATAATATACATTATAATTATATAATATATTATATAATTAATATATTATAATTATATAATTATATTTAATTATATAGATAATATTTAATATAATTAGTTACAAATTTATAATAATGATATTATTAGTTATACGTATTATATAATATATATTAGTATATATAATATAATTGATGTTATCAATTATACTAATAATTATATATATGTCTACTAATATAAATTATTAATTAGTTATACTAAATTTACTAATACATTTATATTAATACATTTAATTAGTGAAAATTTCTTATATCCCATTTCAAAAAGAGCCAACCAACCAAACATCAACTATAGTAATGATATACATTCTTGGTACTGAACCAAACAGAGATGTATTGGAATGATGGACTCCGTTCCAAACTCAGGATGAATGATTCCAAATTCAAATTCGATTCCAAGGTGTGAACGAAACGCCACCTAAGTTTGTATTATCTCGTTACACACGTCTTGTAGGGTGATTCACGCAGCAGCGGCGTTCAGAAGTAAGTGATGATCAGCAACAACGTGTATATCATATCTGCTCAATAGAATCTTATTATACAGTTGAAACAAACAAAAACAATAAAACAAAATTTCCCCTTGTGCTCCTGAATTTAGAAGAAGTGTACAAGGTAGCAACGATGACATGGAGGGAGACAGGATGTAGTGGTGATGGAGGCCTGCAAAGGGGAGTCGTGTAGCGGGTTAAATGGAGCAGGAGTGCAAGTCCAAGACGGAGAAGTTCCACAAACCACCAACAGACGTTTGTTTCCTTCAATTTGCTCTTTTTGTCCCACCACTACTTTCTGAAAAAGCTTGACAAGCAACCTGCCTTAACTTCCCTGCTTATACGTCTTGCTTTTGAGCGTGGCGCCGTTCTATTAGGGGCTGCTGGAGACCGCCCCCCAACTCCATGGACACCACGCTACCCTTCATTTTCTTTTTGATGAGTGAGGTCTTGAATTTGACCGTGACCTTTTCTACTAAGGGGCTCAAGACTTCCGAAGAACTCCGTGGATGTTACGGTACGGTTCTTGATAATAAAAAATAGAACATCTTAATTAATTAAACGATACTAAATTTCTTAAATAAAATTTATTTATTTTTAAAAAAATAAATAATAAAGTATTCACTTGTCACTTAATGTGAAATATGCTCGAATGAATGATTGATTTTAATATTTAAAGATTCAATAACTTAACAGATTTCAAATTGTAATTTTTAGACTCGTAATTCTTTGACGTTGGATAGAGCTTGAAGCACCGGATACACTGGAATCTCAAAACCGATTTACGTGTACGCATAATGGAGAAGTGTTTATCCATAAAAAGCATTCTTATCCTCTGTGTACCGAATCTGCAGTAAAGATTTAATTGATTTATATCTCACCAGATCCTTTGTAGTTCTTGTAAATAGGATATCTAGGTACTACAACTTGAGAAAATAGAAATTTAATCCCTTCTATTAAGAGTGCGTTTGATAAAACTGAAATCTGAATCTATTAAGTTATTATATTGTTAAGTGCTAAATTTGATGCATTGAGTATATATCACTTAAAAGTGCATAGTTCATTATTTATTTTTGGGAGTAAGTTTTGCATAGAAAATTCAATGCCATTTAATTAATTTAGATATTCGATTTTTAGTTATCAAATCCGTCTGAACATGTTAAGACCTGAATTCATTAAGTATTGAATCGGATTATCAAACAGTGCCTAAGTCTCTATTCTAGTGCCTCCAATTTAAAAGAAAAAAAATTAAGTGAAAATGTAATTTACTTGCTTTTTATGCAAGATTTATTTTGTTAAGAAATTTGAGTTGCCCTAGAGTACATACATTTGTTGGTACTTGCTTGAGGGCAAAGGAAGTAAACGAGGAAAATCTCTTAATGAAACTAGAAATAATATTAATGCATTTGATATATATATATATATATATATATAGATACATAGTATAGGGGAGATTCCACAAAAGGAAATATATGTGACCTGTGGTATGGCTATATTTAACTAACAATATGATACTACAAGGTCATTCGTGGTATTTCCTTATGGCATATCCAAAAGGTATGAAAAGCAAAATATAGAAACAAGATAAAACACATAAATGAAAATTAGTAAGCAATTCCAACGAATGATGTATATCTAAAAGGCTTGAAAACCAAATTATGGTAACAAGATTATATAAATGCAAATGAAAATTTATTATCAACTTCAAAAAACAATAATATAACTAATTTTTTTTTTTTTTGAAAAGAAGCAGAGTAGGCGCTCTTTAGTAGTATTAATACTACCTACGTAGGATATCATGATAGAACACTGGATGACACGTTGTAGCCACCCCATATTTGAGTGGTGCAATCTTTTTGAAAAGAAAAAAAAATGGTAGTTTTTTATTTTATACTTAAATTACATTTAATCTACAATTGATTGTATTATATAAATTATTGTATGTACTATTATAGGGAGAGAGGGATGGAATCGATGGTATGGGGCGAGAAAGTGTAAACGAGAAAGATCTGAATTTTAAACCTTTCACTTATAATAATAATAAAAAAAAGACTTGTACTGTTATGCAAATAAGACTTGAAAGAGAATTAGTTGAGGATTTGATGGAAGGGATTCTAATGTATTGGGAGATTTATCTAATTATCAACCTTTGTCATATTTAGTGGGATCATGATCCATTTGTCTGATACTAAAAAGTAGGGATAATAACCCCGGGGGGAAGGCGGGGGGGGGGGGGGGAATGTTTTTTTCAGAGTGGAAAGAAAAATGATTGGTTTTCATCCATACCTACGGCTTTTTCTCATGGTATAAATATGGACGTGGATAGACTCAGCCTTCTACTTCTTCATTTTCTCTACTCGTCACTCAGTTACTTGAGTAGCAGACAAAGTAATACTGATACTAGTCCATGGAGGACAAGAAGAAGCCATCAATTTCGTCGCCTGCTACCAAGTTCTTTATTGTTTTGTTATTCATCTTCTTTTTGGATATTCATGGTGGCGGCCATTATAGTTTCCATGCATCTGCCAGAAAACTGTCAAATGTGGAGGAGGAAAACAGAAGTGTAGTAGACATTAGTAATAATGAAAATTCAGCCACCAGCGGCAGCAGGAGGAGTCTGCTCTCCAATGGCCTCGCCATAACTCCTGCAATGGGGTGACTCACTAGTCGCTACTACATATTCATTTCCATTAATTAATTGTTCCTTTTTCCATTTCTCTGAAACATGGTGCTGATTAAGATGGCTGTATATCTTTTTTTTTGCCCTTTTTGGAAAGAATGGCTGTATATCTTCTTCTTATTTAATAGTTTCTTGTCTTTTATGTTTGTATATCTCTGTGTTTTCAAGAACTCCATGTCAAAGAGCTATGCATATAGTTGATTATAATAGGTGTGTGTATATATATATATATTCACAAGAGATGAGAGAGGTAAGGGGATTAGGACCTTTAAATCCCAGTGTCTCAATTAATTTTAGTCATTAGATCAAAACTGCTTGATCTTGATGTTTACTATGTTGTCAATTGTGATGGGATTCATTGAGAAAAGGAGATGTTTAATCCATCATTTCATGTGAATCTGGCTCTCAGTTGGTCAAATTGATCATTACTATAGCGTCGTGTCATCTCAATTACAGGGTATGGGGTAGGTCTTCAGAGAGAAAAGTCGTTTACTTGATTCTTTTGCCGTATACAACCTGTTCTTGTTGTTGAATCTTCCTGTTTTCTAATGTATCTTTTTGTCCTTGATCACTTGTTTTAATCTCTTGGTTTTGGTCTTTTCTTTGACATTATAACAAAGACTATTGTTTGATTTGTTGTCTTTACTTGCAGGTGGAATAGCTGGAATCACTTTGCCTGCAACGTTAGCGAGAAACTTATCAAAGAAACGGGTAAAATAATTGGCTACTTGTACACATGGTCATGGGCACATGGCTTGGCTTGGTTTGGTTTGGTCAGAAGTTTTTTTTTTTTTTTTTTCCGAACACGATAGATCTACTTTTACTCTATACTATGGGAGGGAGAGAGTGACTCAACGGAGCCAAGAGAGGAATTCGAGGGAACTGAACCACTATCGATCCAGATGTGTGATTACGTGCCTACTGATAAAACATTTTAGAAAGCCCTGGATTTTTAGAATACAAGCCACGGAATTTCGATTTCTTAACCCACACTCAAATAGAGTCTTGAGACTTTTTTAATGGCCAACTACTCTAAAAATAGTCGGTTTTGGTCTGAAGTTTAATACTGTAGTTTAATACTTCTATTGTTTCTTGTTAGATCATTGTGGTAGAAAATTTTCCATGTGTTTGAAAAAAATTATTTTCAGCTACCCCACAGCTAGACCACTTCACATGGACGAGCAATTATAAGGACCTGCCTTTTGTCAGCCAATCAAAACTAGACCAGACTGTTAAAAGTGATCTTGTCGCTTTCATCACACCATCCGTTTCTTTTTTTTTTTAATGTCTCTTCTTCTACTAATTTCCATATGCAATTTTGGTTGTTACCTTTAACGAAATTGTGCAATATCAACTTCTTCTTTAACATATTCTGCAGAATCAAATCAGTGCTAATTCATTCATGAGCCAGATTTCTTAAAAAACTTCCAATTAAAGAACCCTAAAACCAAAAGGAATGATTAAGTCCATGTATGCCCCTTTATGTGTGAATCTTTTTGGCAACGTACATCCTTGTTGCCATTTTGTAACTTATTTTCTACTAGTTATGAGTTACATTTCCATGCGTTCTCAAAACATTCAGTCTGCACACTGATTTGCTTGCATCAAATTGAAAAATAATAAATATGATGCGCTTTTGTTTTATTTTACCTAGAAATCGATGTCTATCTATCGATGTAATGAAAATTTGCAGATGATCATCTGGTTCACCATGAACATGGTAAACTGAGTGGAATTGGATTATGTCCTAAGACAAACAAATGTTGCTTAATTTAAATAAGGATACTAATAAGGAACAAAGACACAGGTTAATGTCATTCCAAAGTGTTCAGCATTCTCTATCTATACCTTTAATCTTAGTGGTGAAACCTATTTGTTTGACAGCTGATGCACTGGTTTCAACTGGCCTGTCCAAGCTTGGTTATCAATATGTGAACATAGGTACAGTTCTTTTTTTTTGTGCTTGTGCGTGTGTCTTCATGCAGCTTCCTCTGCCTATTTGCATGCAAACACTAGTTTGAAAGAATGATTTTACATATGTTATCTTTTCCAGATGATTGCTGGGCAGAAATTAACCGTGATGACAAGGTTACTTTTCTTGGATTTAAATAGCCAACGTCTAGCTTCTTTGGTTTTGGATGAACTGTTTATGACTGGTCCTTGACAAATAACAATGAAATTCAGGGAAATCTAGTGCCTAAGAAGTCTACATTTCCTTCGGGCATGAAAGCCCTTGCAGACTATATCCACAGCAAGGGACTCAAGTTGGGAATCTACTCGGATGCAGGGTAAGATCATCACTGGCTCTACTTGCAAATTGACCTGTGGTTTGAATTTTATGCTGTCTGAGTTTTTCACAATAGGTGTATGCATCTGTTGAAATATGCAGGTATTATACTTGTAGCAAGCAAATGCCAGGTTCTCTTGGTTACGAGGAAAAAGATGCAAAGACCTTTGCATCATGGGTAAGCATCGTTGTCATTCCTGTCTGATGATAATGCATTTGGTGATCCAAACTATAGAAATTGATAGAATCGAAAATGCAATGTACCAAGTAATTGACTCGTTCCACCACAGGGTATAGATTATCTCAAGTATGATAACTGCAACAATGATGGCTCGAAGCCAGTCGAGAGGTATGCAATCTCATTTCTGT